>NC_062192.1:3677081-3694581 GCF_912470025.1 Vespa velutina
GAGAGAAAGAAAGAAAGAGGTAAAGGATATATACGGAAGGAAAGGAAGAAAGAAGAGAGAGATATATTTGAGCTTCGCCTATATATGAATAAGTGACACTGTGTATATATGTGTAAGAGAGCGAGAGCAAAATCGAGAGCAAGAGCGAGAATGAGAATGAGAGTGAGAGTGAGAGAGAGAGAGAGAGAGAGAGAGAGAGAGATAAACAGATAGATAGACAGAGATAGAGTAATGCACAACTCGTCACGACTGGAATCAAGAGTTCTGTGGATTTAATGAAAACGTTCGACGTAGTTCCCACGTTAAACTCGCTTACATACCAAAACCTTCCCGAAAAGGGAGAGAGGAACCAATTCGATTCGTTGCTTCTCCTTTCCGATGGAGACGAAAGAGAAGTGGAAGGTCGAGAGAAAGGAAGGAAGGAAGGAGAGAAGGAAGGAAGGAAGGAAGGAAGGAAGGAAGGAAGAGATAGAGATGGGAAGCGTTTGAGGTCGCGAGCTAAACAACTGTGCTCGATGAGTAACGAACGACCGGTGATAATCAAGGACATTAGCAGGGTCTGTCTCTGCCGCATGGTGTCAAACGTCGGCTACCCGAGTCTCGCGACATTTAACATCGTTTCAACGATCAAACGAAAACTCGTAGGAAACACAAGCTCCTACCATCGTGTATCTCCGAGTATGTATATCCCTTCGTATCTTGTCTCGTCTTTTCGTCCCTTAATCGACTCACCTTAATTTCAAATACTTCAATCGAAGAATTTTCTCTCCGGTCCCTTTTCCTTCTTTACTTTTAACTCTTAACGTTATAATTAATTATTTTCTTAATTTGTAGAACGGCCTATTTCTATTTTGATATCTTATATCTCAACTACGTAAACGTTCTTCGAAATTATTTAAAATCTAATCTTTTATTAAACAACATTTTTGTTTACAATGAGATCGCTTATATTTTTTAAGAGCATACTAACCTTACCTTACATATATATATATATATATATATATATATATATATATATATATAGAATAAGATGATCTTCGAAATTTGAACTTTGCAAATAGAAGGTTTTTAAAGAAATAACAAAGCACAACAAAAGACGAGATTACGGTTCGTTCATCTAATTTCTAATGACTATTATGAATGCATCAGTATTCGTAGATGCAACTGGCGTTCGGGCCAAACGTAAGACCATGCCAAAGTAATGTACGTTTCCTCGCTCGGCAACTTTGCTTAACCGCGTCTAATCCCGCGATTAAACCCTTACGCATTTAACCAAGCCGTTCCTTATTTAATTCTGTCCCTATATATTTTACAACACTCCCTCAGCAACTTGAAACAGCACCCTCTCTAGTTACCCACGCCTTTAATCTGTTCCCTGGCCAGCTTGAAACACCATTTCTCTATTTAGCCCCATCCACTATTCGTTTTGCCACGTCCATTTCCTACTTAGTCACCCCCCCCAGCGCATTTTGCCCCGACCCCTGTTCTGTCAGCACCTGCACAAATAGACCCTATGCATACTGGCCTTGAGCAGTTAGCAACTGCGCAGATAGTCTCTCCACCCCGCAGCAGTTAGCTCCGCCCGCTGCGCAAATAGACTCACCGCAACAGTTAAAACAACCTACAGCGTAGTAAGCACCACCCCTAGGCAGTTGGCACCGCCCCTTTGTAGTTTAGCCACGCCCCTGGGTAGTTTAGCCCCGCCCCTTTGTAGTTTAGCCACGCCCTCTAGGTAGTTAGTCCCGCCCCCTTTGTAGTTTAGCCACGCCCTCTAGGTAGGTGGCCCCGCCCCCTGGGTTGTTTAGCCACGCCCTCTAGGTAGGTGGCCCCGCCCCCTGGGTAGTTTAGCCACTCCCTCTAGGTAGTTGGCCCCGCCCATTTGTAGTTTAGCCACGCCCTCTAGGTAGTTAGTACCGCCCCTGGGTGTTTTTGCCACGCCCTCTAGGTAGTTGGCCCCGCCCCCTGGGTGGTTTAGTCACGCCCTCTAGGTAGTTAGTCCCGCCCCATGGGTTGTTTAGCCACGCCCCCTGGGTAGTTTAACCACGCCCTCTAGGTAGTTTAGCCACGCCCTCAAGGTAGTTAGCCCCGCCCCTTAGGTAGTTAACCATGCCTACTCTGTAGTTAGCCCGTCCCCCTGGGTAGTTTATCCACGCCTCCTAGGTAGTTAGTCACGCCTACTGTGTAGTTAGCCCGTCCCCCTGGGTAGTTTAACCTCTCCTCTCTCTAGGTTAGCCTCGTCCCTTGGGTAGTTAATTATCTAACATTAATTAAGTCGCATTTAAAATGTTTTTCTTTTTCATTTTTTCTTCTTTCAAGGAAACACATTGGACATAATACAAAGCGCGTTAAACGTAGATAATATATGAATAATGCATTCTATTCTTATCTTTGTTTTCAATAAGATTTACAAAAACTTCGAATAATTGTAATGATTAATGCAAAATCATTTAAACGAGTCAAATTGATTCGCGATGCGTATAAAGTTGAAAGTTCTTGAAAAGAGACATAGAAGACGGAAGATCAATATGTATGATTAAAGTACGAAAAGTAGGGTGGAGAGACTGATCGAGGGTTTCGATGGTACATATTTTTAAAGGCCGTTTAGGGTTCCCCAAATAGTCGTTTTATTTCCTTATCATTGGCAAACGTTATTGCTCTCGTCCGTCACATCCAGAAATCATGTCGTTTTATCTTTTTTTTGAAAATTATTCTTCGGGGAGTCGTTCGTACTGAAAATCCTTTCCCTTCGTGTTTCACCCTATTTCTTACCCTTACGATTTGACTTGACGATAGGTGGAGCGATCTGAAAAGCTGTTAGGTCGATATTAATTTCGAATTAACGAGATCGTTTACGTCGAACTTGCAAGACCGAACAAAAGAAAGAGAGAGAGTGAGAGAGAGAGAAGTACGAGAGGGTGCAGAGAGAAAACATGAGGGTGAAGTCGCATAAAGGTGTCCAATTATTATAGTTCGTGCAAAGGCGCGGCGCCAGATCGAATCGGTGTGCATGTACAAGCGCCATAACATCTTCCGCGTGGTTTACCGAACGAAAATCGCCCCTTCTCTCTCACTCTCTTTCTCCTTTCATTTTTTCTTTTTCTCTATTTTCTACCCTAATCGCGATCGAACCGTTGCTAATTCCCTCCTGGTATAACTGTCGCCTGTCTGGTTCGAGAATAAAAATGTTGTAACGTGCAAAACACCTATGTCGCGGCGAATCGATTATCATTGTTAAAGAATAAATATCTAAAAATATACGTATAAAATTAATTATATTGACAATCTTTTGTAAATTGAATTTTGTTGATCGTAAATAAATGTTATAAAATGACAATTACAGTAAATATTAGAATCGCGAAGAGTGTTAAAACTCGTTGAATTGTCAATCCGTCATAGAATATCATTCAAACAAATATCATTCGTTCGATAATACGGATGTAGCATAATATTCGACACTAATTTACTCGTTAACGAGGTTCGACATTAACTGCGTACATATGTACGAAAGCATTATAACGAACGAATTGATTCGTTCCGTTGTTAGCATCATCGACGTCGTCGTTCGTTCGAAAGACGTGACTTCGCTTTGACGAGAGTCTAATTAACAATCGATATGATTAGAGCTATTATTATAGCTACGTTGATAGGAGAACCGAGTGGATTGCGAGGAAAGACTCTTTGCCTTTCTTGTATACCAGATCTCCACCCTTAACCTTCTTCGATTTTCTTTTCTCCATTCGCGTCTCTACGATAAATTATAGATGGACACGCATAGTCGTCCTTGCGATTTATTATTGCCTCTGACCGACGGTGGGAATATATCGTTCGCCTTTCAAACCGGCCATTATCGCTTATCGTACGTTATAGGAACGTTCAACGTGCACCAACAATGAAAGTAATAACGACAATAATGTCGAAGATGACAAAGACAAAGAGAATGAAAAAGAGAGAGAGAGAGAGAGAGAGAGAGAGAAAGAGAGAGAGAGAGAGAACGAGGTATCGTTAAATAGTATAAAAGATCGTAACTTTTTTTGTTACTCGATATAGACGCTTTTACCACGATAGCTATTACAAATTTATTGGAATCATTGAATGCTTATATGCTAGAGAAAGAGAGATAGATGGATAGACAGGTAGAGATAGATAGATAGATAGATAGATAGATAGATAGATAGAGAGAGAGAGAAAGAGAGAGAGAGAGAGAGAGAGAGAGAGAGAGAAAACGTATTACGTATTGTTTTTACACGTTTGATTGTTTAGATTCAAGCGAATTGATGTTGCCTTTCATTCCGGCAAAACATTTTCGACCATCGCGCGAAATCAATGGACGGCTATAGCTCTATCCCGTTAAACATCGAAATTTGATCATGATTTCACTGCAGTTTCTGTTTTGTGCTTTTTCCAGGTCCTCCAATTTTCAAATATTTCTTTATTTCTCTATTTATAGATGGTAGTATATAATACTTATATAAAGGTTATTCTATTCGTTTGGTATCTCTTATCTCATTCTCTTGTTTCGAAAGTAAACCCAACGTCAGATAAAATTCGTCAGTGGTTATATCAGTTTTTTTTCGTAAATTTGTTCGAAACAATACAATCCGGTGACAATATCGATGAGCTGTCCGATCTATTTAAAAAGGTATATAGATTTGAATGATTAATCGTTTAAATACAAAGTCAATTCGTGACGAAGGGAAGCATAGGAAAGAGTGGATGGTTAAATACCGGATGCTTCGTACGATCGTGTCGATGAAAATTCGACATTTGGGTCAGTGAATGCAGGTTCAGAGATAGATAAGGGCACGCCCTTTTCGGTTCTATCTATATGTGTACACATTTGCCAGCGTACGACGATGGTATATGATGGTGTCTACGAGCAAAGTTATGAGAGAAATAGAGAGAGAGAGAGAATGGAACACGCCTTTGCATAATGTCTCCTTGCATTATGTATGCTTCACACCCTTCTAACGATTTGGAAAACCACGGGAAGGCTGGGCTGGACCGTTGCATTACTTTGTTCTCGTTGGGCTTATGCTCGCTTGTCTGTCTTCGGTGTAGGATAGAAGATGACGAACAAAAAAAAAAATCGAGTTCATCGTACGTAAGTAGGTATAAACGTACTTATGTAAGTACTTACGTCCAACGTCGAACCAAAAGTTAATCCGAGTGTAAAGGGATCGCAATGGTGACGTATCGATCAATATCGATCACGACGCGACGCGAAGCGACGTGACTCGATTAAACGTCGTATACGTTAAAATATATTCCTTCCTCGGCGAATGAATTCATTAGTCGTGCCTGACTCCTCCATTTTTATCTCAATGTATTCGACAAGAGAGAAAAGGAGTGAGAAAGAAAGAAAGAAAGGGGAGGGTGGGAGGGAGGGAGGGAGAAAGAAAGAGAGAGAGAGAGAGAGAGAGAGAGAGAGAAAGGCGTGCATGGAATGGCGCCAGCAAAAGTAAGCAAAGCGACGATTATACTCTCTTGGTAAGATATAAATTGAAATGACGATCTATAGATCATCGTGAAATACGCGTTCGACGTGGAGGATTAACGCCAACGTTTATGAAATGTTCTTTGTGAATTATTCCAAACGAGATATCTGTCGTTCATAGGCTTTGTAAATATAAAGGAAACGTTTGGCAATGTCGACAACGCCTTCGAGAAATGATTATCAAATATGTCGAGTTTAAACTAACGGACTGGATTTGTTGCCGTTATTGCGACAGATCGCTTTTGACAGTTGTAAAAAGTGCAATTTACGTGGAAAATATCTGTAAGTTTGTGCGTAATTTTTAACAACCTTTTAAATCCTTCTAAAAAAATAAGGAGAAAGTTTAACACTGATTTATGCGGTTAGTAACGAAATACGTGTTTTCTTTGTAAAGTTGCTCTGTGGCAGACATAACAGCCGTTAACAATGATCGATTCAAACTGTATTATTATATTCATTAAAATGTATTTGTACTTATTCATTTATAAGATTATTAAGTGGTATTCGTGTTACTTAAAATTCATTTATACTTGTTAACTAGTTCCTATCGTTGAATGTTGAAAATATCAAGCGTTTTGAATTAACTTAGAATGGAAACATTTGACGTAATATATAATTTGGAAATGTGCTTGAAGAATTTCATTTTTAGAAAATAATTATTCGTAAAAACAATAAGGAAAACATCCCTACGGCATTGCGACGGGAGTTTGGAATTAGCGATCTGGCATTAGACGCGATAGGTGGTAAAGCTAAAGCAGCACCGAGTGCAGTACCGGGCGCGGTGCCACCGGTATTACACGGGGCGATGACTCACGCGATAATTAATCCAACCTCTCGTTTCGTTGTTACATACATACACACATACATACACACACATATATATATATATATATATATATATGTATCTACTACGAGTGAATCCAAGACAATCCCGCATATCCAATGAATAGCGATAATACTGGATTGTAAATCGATACGCAGATCGATATTCTTTCGTACGCTAAATTCACGAACCAATTCATGTTGTATTTCTGTCTTTTAACTATATATCTATCTGAAGCTTTCTCCGCGATCGTTGTGTATATTTAAGCTTTAAATGCAAGTGGTTATAGAATTACGATATATTAATGTTTAATGCGTCTTTAACGTCCAATATAGTACATGTGCAATAATATAATCTTTTTCCATGAAATTTGGTGAACAAAATTGCGACGTTATTATTTCTTTTGTGTATATTTATTTAATAACAGGTGTATGTTCTTTTTTAAATATTTCAAAAAAAAAAAAAAAAAAAGGAAAATAAATTATTCATTAAAGGATGGAGAAATAGTTCTATCAAATGTCCTTCTTATTCGTTAATATTGATACCATGAATGGAGTTGAATGAAAGATGAAAAAGAGATGTTTAAAAAAAAAATAATAACTCTTAAATAATTTTAACTGTCACTGGCAGTGCACCAAGTTCTATTTTATATCGCGACACCTGTCCATCAAATTTAAACATTTCATTTAAAATCACTTTAAAACATATATGTAAATCTTTATTGTTTATATACGTGGAAAAGTGAATCTCGACTGATCGGTCAAATTTCAATATATACTTTTAAACCCATCGGCGATCTCAATCTGCCGATAAATATTATTTAAATGTTTCAATCACATCGATAGCTCGACTGATTCGACGTGGTGAAACCTACCAATATTTCAATCTTACTGTCGGCGATCCAGAAGTAAGGCACGTTTTTCGCAAGATCGTGAGTACAGGAGAAAATGAGATAGAGAGATGAAAAAGGAAAAGGGAATAGTAGCAACATTAACCCCATTTAAATGATCGGCTACCGGTACGACGGCTGTGAGCCGATGTCGATTTTAAATATCGATTTACAATCATGAACTTGTTTTTGTTCGATGAGAAGAAGAGAAAAAGAGAAGGAAAGTGATACGAAAGAGAAGGAGAGAGAGAGAGAGAGAGAGAGAGAGAGAAGAATAGTAGCATCGATATGGTGAGGAACGAAGGTCGAAGCTCGCACGTATGTAGGTACATGGAAGGCCGAAGCTTACGCAGATAAAATCGTCGAAGGAAGAAGAATAAGAAAAGAAAGTGGATGTGAAAGGAGGAGGAGGAGGAGGAGGGAGGATAAGGGAGACGAAAAAAAAGTTATCGCTTCCGAAGAGGACAGTGAGAAATACTCGAAACTCGTTACGCGAGGGTGGAGATTCGAGTCGAGTTAATTTCTAGTCCCCAGCTTTGGGCTCTCTCTCTTGCTCTCTCTTTTTCTCGTCGTGATCTTCCTCGGTATTCCGCGCCGTTCTATCGATCAGGCTACTCCACAGGCTGCTCCCATGCAAACACACACGACACGGGGCGAATGCGGTGAAACTGCTGGTATCTGCGATCGTTGCAGGCAGTAACAACGGCAGTTAATGTCCGAGGGCCCGTGCCTGGGTACTTCGTAACCCAATGAACAGATACAATCGGAACATAGATTAACCGCAATATAGACCTCGCGGTTTCTACCTTCTCTGCCGGCACGCTCGAGGGTAGGAAAGGGAAAATGAGAGAGAGAGAGAGAGAGAGAGAGAGAAAAAGAGAGAGAGAGAGAGAGAGAGAGAGAGAGATACGGAGCAAAGGGTGAAGGATGAATCTTCGACAGGAGCGTGTGTGTCTTTTGGTTATCGAGGACAGATGCAGTCTTAGTTTTTGCCTCTTTTATTTTTTACCGAACGAACGTGTGGGAAGTAAAGAATTTAAGAATTTGATTTTTCTTTAGAGTCATGCTCTTATACGTCGGGTTCGTGCGAACTTGCCCGATGTCGGTGAGAAAAGACTAAATCCAATTAAATGGAAGAGTAGTAGATAGAGGAAGAAGGAAAAAGAAGAATGTAAGGGAAATGAAAGAGCGCTCTCGTCGATAAGCAGCACGCTTATCTACCAACGTCGTTAAAGAAAGAAACTGGCTTTGAGAAGGGAAAAAGGGTGGAAAGAGGGATACCGGATGGCGCCTAGTCATCCAACTACGAAGGACGAGTTATTATCTCGAGTCGAATGCCCGACTCTCGAGTCTTCTTTCCGAACGTCCACACCGTTAAATAGGCTCTCGAAGGGGAACGGATGAGGAAGAAGAGAAGAAGGAGAAGATAGAGGAGTAGGAGTAGGAGTAGAAGTAGGAATAGAAGGAAGAGGAGGAGGAGGAGAAAGAGGACGAGACTGAACTCGTGCGAGCGCATACCGAGTCTGCTTCGAGCTGCCTCCCGCCGCAGCTGGATGCTGCGCTCGAAGATAAATCATCTTACGGCTTTAAACGTGCACCGCTTTAAGAACGTAATCCGGTTGATCGAGATTTTGAACTCGCGAGAAACAGAGAGAGAGAGAGAGAGAGAGAGAGAAATAGAGAGAGGGGGGGGGGAGGGAAAAAGAATAAATTTATCGACTTCTATTCTAAAAACAAAAGTTTAATATGCTTTTATATAAACAAAAGCTTTCTTAATATCTATTCATGGTTGAAAGGTTTAGATTAAGTGAAATTCTTTTTTTTTTTTTGTTCTTTTATTCATACTTTTTTTTTTTCTTTCTTTTCTTTTGTTGGTTTTTCTTTTCTTTTTTTTTTTTTTTTTTTTTTTTGTTTTTATAACTCATAAATTGTCAATTAGCGAACGAATATGGGAATAGAAAAGAACCATAATAGAAAATGGTAGGTCAGAGTAAATGTTTTTCCTTTTGCGAAATGAAAATATGAAAGGGAACGACGAGAGCAATGAATACCTGGATCAGTATTTCAGATAATACTCGAATAATCGCTTGGCCTTTGACTTTTTGCTCTTTTACAACGATTTCTATACGCGTTAAAGGAGAAACCGTTGTCGATTCCACGGTCGAAGCAACGTAGATCGATAAGAACTAGCAGGTAGGACAGAGGCCGAAGAGGAAAGGAGGAGCCTGCCGATGTCGCTCTTTAAATTCTCAAGTTAGATACGTCTCGAAAAGTTCCAACTTGTCGAGAGTATTTCCCTGGACGTTCTTCGGCTCTTTTCTCTCGGTCCCTCTCTCCCTTCCTCCCTCCCCTCTCTTTCTTTCTTTCTTTCTTTCTTTCTCTCTCTCTCTCTCTCTCTCTCTCTCTCTCTCTTTCTCTCTCTTTCGTTCATTCTCAACGCAAGGCCGTGCAAACGGCAGGTGGCCGCCACGCCGCTCTTTCAGATAGCTTCGAGTTTCCGATACTTTTCTGAGGACGTGCCGTGGCGGAATCGAAAAGTCTGACCTTCCTTTTCTTCCCTTTTCCTTCTCTTCTCCTTCTACCTCAAGTCTCAAGAGGCATTCATAGTTACTCTTTCCTCTCCTTTCTGATTTCAAGATATACGATGAGATCTATCGAGATCTACGAGCAACCATGTAACTCGTCGTTTATCGTTCCTCGCCCGATACACACGTTACTTTGGCCAAACCGAAAAACCAGGGACATTGAAATATTTTGATCGAGTGTCTCTCTTAGAAAAGAACTTTTTTTCTTTTTTCTTTTTTTAAAACAAATATTTTTACAATTTCTTTTCGTTCTTTATTCGTACATTCATCGATATCGAAACATCGTAAATCTATTAATCGATGCTTTAACAAAACATTATTCGATCTGAAAAGTTATATAGATAATATTGTCGATCGTGTTATTTGTCCATTTGTAACTTTACATAATGAATTATACATTTTGACTATTGTCGTAATATCGAAAAAAAAAGGAAGAAAGAACAAAAAAATTAATCTTAATTTGAGTCGAATAGTCGAAAATCTTTTTCGAAAATATTTTCAAAGTGACTCAACCAAGTTACAGAAGCATACCGTTTCGAAGTATAATCGAAGTGCCGATAGCCGTTTAAGAGAAGTCGCCAAGTCGGAGGTGTAAGTTACAACATAGGAGGATCGTACTGTTTCCACTTCGCGATTCCTATCGACGACGGTGGCGAAACCTTCGACCGAGAACGAAGGTTTCTTCGTATTTAGGCAAAATTTATGAGGCAGGAAATACAAGGTATACTTTAACCTTTGAGGGATCAAGGGTGGACTGTGAAAACAGTTATAAAAATAATGTTAAAAAAAAAAAAGAAAAAAACAAGCAAGAAAACAAGATTTGTACGAACTCGCTTTATTCCACTCCTTTATTTTGTTCTACGAGTAGTATTTGCTTTTTTTTTTTTTTTTTCTTTCTTTCTTTAGATTTCATATGATCGATACGTTGAAAAGTTCGTACGAATAAACGGGGAACGTTTTCGCGGCGGTACTCTAATTTTCGCGTTCTTAGTCATCGTACTAATTTGCCTCAGCCAAACGTGTTGCTAGCACGCGCGCGATCGTAAAAGTACGAGGCTTAATTACGCGTTCGTATAAACCCATCAATCGTTTCCCGGCCAGGACGGCGCGTCACCGTAAATGCGAACTTTAAGAGCTCCGACGGTCGTTAAGTTCTCACAGAGTTTCCTACTCGACCGTTCGTTCTTGCTGTTTACTCCGGCCGTGAGAAACGATCGGCCGAGAATTACGGCGAACGCCCCGAAAGAAGAAAATACTGCCTCTTGGTATAGGTACGGGTGCCTCTTCGAACCTCTGAGCTCTAACAACGATCTTGGTCTTTACCTCGAGGAGCACAGCTGTTTCCCGAATTGCGTCTCCGAAACTTCCAAAAACAACGCTGGCGAACGTATGTACTTACGTGTGCACATAAGAGAGAGAGAGAGAGAGAGAGAGAGAGAGTGAGTGAGAGAGTGAGAGAGAAAGATTTAGCTCGGTCCGACATCGATCGGCCCGTTAGAAGTGATACATTTCTTGTAAGAACTATCGACCTTGTCTTCTATTGTTTTCCCACACTTCCTTACAGAGTACACTTTTCTATCAATAACAAATCTTCAGGCTTGTTCATCTTCAATACCTTCGTAATATGTATTTACGTACGATACACGTCGACCTTCATAAATATAAACATAAATTGGAGACACTTGAGAAAGCATTACGATTTATAGATACTCTGACTCTCTCCCAAAAGTTGAAACGAGTCGTCGTTGGTATCTACTACGAAGAGCATCGAGCAACGCGGGACTCCTTTTTAGTTTCTAATATCTCTCCGTTGAGAGAACGTAGCAAACATACAAATTTTCAATTACTAAATTGATCCAGCGCTAACTAAACGATTCCGGTGCTAACTACGCTATTTCCGTGCTAATCACGCTACTTCTGTGCTAACAAGGGCGACCTCGCGATCCAATTAACGTTCGTTGCCAAGCTTCTCCCCAATGATGCTTTCTCTTTCTCTTTCACGTTACCATCGCGTTCCTTTACTTTCATCGACCTATTCCCTCCTTCTTTATTCTCTATCTCTTTTTTTCCCCTTTCCCCTCTTTATTCTTTTGCTCTTTTCTTTCTCACCTTTGCGCTCGTGAAGTTGGTGCGAACAATTTATCGAGCTTAATCGACTTCTCGCAGTACGAATTTTATCGAGAGTTAAGGAAGAAGATGGGTTAACCTTTCTCATTTACGAACGAGAGAAACACGATTTCGTTAGAGGGCTTTCGAAGGGCTTTCGAAGGGCTCGTTATATATCTTATTGTCAGCGCCATTTTTGTAGCGTCTTAATGGTCACTGGACTTTACATTTTGCTTGTATCCTTAAAACGAACGAGAAACGAGCCGAGAGAGGGTATCGCGAGATGGTACCTGCTGGTTTCCTTTTCGAGACTGTGAAAGTAACGAGACATCTCGCGGAACTTACGGCGAGCGAGTTTGCGGAGCGAAAAACGCACGTGGGACGAGCGCCGACGTTACTTTGCGAGAGTTTTAATATTTTAACGCGAATGGCGTGATGCTTGAGGAAAGGAGAGAGAGAGAGAGAGAGAGAGAGGGAGAGAGAGAGAGAGAGTATTTTAATTAAAGAGAACGTCTCATTTAGTTACAGAGTTTCTCTACAATTTCATATCCGCGTTTAGTTTTAAACCGCGAAGGAGTTATTCTCGTTTTTCTAGATATTATGTACATTTTGTAAAATTTGTAGATATTTGTTAAGTTTAATTATTGTTGTGCGCAATCGTTAATTCTTAATATCTCAAAATATCGACACACACTTGTTTATATGTGTGTATATATATGTATATATATATATATATATATGTATATATGTATATATGTATATATACATATGTTGTGTAATATATGTATTTTTTCCAAATTTATTTGCTGTTCTAGGAGCTTTGTTTGTTTAACAAATTATTCAGTTTCGTACATAATACTTTTAACGCTCTCCGTGTATCCATTTTATCGTGAAAATCTCTCGAAACACATGGCTCGGATTTACCAGCGTGAAACCTCGCGTCGCATTTTCTATTAAATACACGTGGAAATCGTTGGTGGTTTCATTGTTTTGCATGGAATTCGAGTAGCTATCCGTTTGTAATTAGCAACACGGTCGATCGATCGTATTTGTTACCTCGAGCTTACGCATTTTCCGTGAAGCCACAGTTTTGATAAGTAGATGGCTTGATTTAGCCGCACTCAACTAATGCGAACCTTTTCGAAAGCATTCGTATTATAAAGTATATAACATTTGCGGTGGATCTAAAATTTCTGATAAAGCATACTGTCGTTATAATAAACGATAATAATTGCAATACCGAGAATGGTCATAATTGTGGCCAGTGGGTATGTTAATGATCGTTCCTACGTTCCACGATGTCGGTTACATCTTGCCAGCGATAATAATGTTGTATCATTTTCCACGTTATATGCAAAACTCATCTCGGCTTATAGGATCGCGAAATACCCAATCGTAATTTCTTGAAATAAAAAAGAGAATTTATTGAGCTTTAACGTATGATATTTTCAAACGATTGTTCGATCGATCTTTTTTAACATTCAGATATTTAATTCTTTCTACAATGAATCATACTTCAATTATTTTTTTTAAAAATTCATATTCAATATGAAATTTTGTACTTACGGAAAGAAAAGAAAATGATGTCAATCGGATTAAGAACAAAAATATATTCAATTAAAGTAAATATTAATACAAACTTTCGCGTTTAAACTTTGGACTCTTGAATTCATGTTGATTAATTCCAAACGACGGTCAAAGTTCCTTTTTGAATTTGCTTATCCGGAGAATTCGAAACAGGTCGAGAGCAATCGATGGATTGGCTTACCTGTAAAAGAAAGATAAACGAGCATGTTAGTCGGTCGCATATACTCATAGCATCCTTCGAGGCAATGAAATACGAACATATCTTACTCGCTAGCCTAAATATTTGGCCAGATGTCATCTCTAGGCTTTCCCGAGGGTTAGCTTACATTGATATACGCATACCGGGTGGCCCACTTAACGTCACCGCCTAAGGGAATTCTATATCTATCTTTCTCGCTATGTCTTTGTATCTCATTTTATGACGAAGACGTTTGCGTTCGAACTATGAACCTTATGCGATGTCAACTTTGAGCCTATATAAACTTTTCTATCGATATAGGTATCAATATTTGTTCAAGTTTCTGGATTTTCCGTAGATGTTATTACAGTCAAGGAAAAGTATACTAATCGAATATTAAAAACGGAATTCTCGAATATGGAATGAAACAAACAATATTTTACTTTCTCCTTTTTTTTTCTTTCTTGTTTTTTTTTTTTTTTTTTATCTACCTTAACAATAAGATACCAGGAAAGCTTATTTTTCTCAGCGGAGGATAGTTATTGGCAAGGGATCTACATTTTCTTCATTTTCTTCCCTGTGCTTTCTTTCTTATCTTTTTTCTTCTTTTTTTTCTTTTTTTTTTTTCTTTTTTCTTTTTTATTCTCAGTTAACAAAATACATTTCTTATTTCGAAATTAGATCTGGCAAACGGAGCCGAGCACAGCAATCACCTTAATACAGCAATTTCGTTTCAACGAACGTACATCCTTCAACGTGCCGTAACTCAAAAGTCGTGGAAGGCGAGAATCCTTCAACGTTATTACGACTATAACGCGAATTCTTCGTAATAACTCGTTAACCTATTCGGTCTTGGTAGAACGATACATTTTACTGAAGTTTCCTAAAGACTCTCACGTAGCGTGTAATATCTTAACGAGCCACTTAACGTAATATCACACGTAAATAGCGCATTTTCATTTACTTATCCAATATATATATATATATATATTACATATATATATATATATTACATATATATATATATATATATATATATATATACATATAATATATATATATGTATATACGCGATTATTTCCCTAAGTATTAAAAATGCCAAAAAATGTATTGGACAAATGTTTTATGATGTTAAGAAGAACATATCTTTATTAACATAAAAAAAAAAAAAAAGAAAAAAAAAAATGTATATCTATATCAAAAGACAAGTGGTAGGAAACTATGATTTACATATACTATATTTACTATTGTAACGATTGTTCAATATAACTTTTTCTTTCACCACTTTTTTTTAAAAAATGAAAGTATCGGCGCAATTTAGAGAGTTAAATTTCGACGAATCCAAGTATCTCTATTCGAGTCGATATTTCACGGTATATACCTTTAGCCCAAAGCTATCTTCCTTTCATGGTAAGTGTGCTCTCTTAGTAGGGTAAACTATCGTGCCACGAACACGTTGCTTTGGGATCTTCCGTTGGGATGCTTTTGAAACTTCCCTCGCTTAGATTTAGTCTACTTTGAAGTTACCAAAGTCCTGCGTTCTCGTACTTTCCTCTAGTTAAAAGAAAAACATTCAGGATGACCGGTGCATACCGAAACATCAACAAGATACCGAAAGGTAAAGATAACAATCTTCCTCATCGTTCAAATATAGCGAGATTGAATAGGCCAACGAGGAGACACAACAAGAGTTTCTATATTATTCTTTTTTCTTTTTCTTTTCAATTTTGATGCCTGAAATATGCTTGTAAATATTTCGAAAGTCCCTTTTAAAATCATCTATCTATCTCTTATTCTCTTTATTTTTTATCAGTGACAGAAACATCGGCATCGGTACTCTTTCCGTCACATTCTAAAGCATCCCAAGTGTCAACGTTAAAGGTACGAGAGTGAGAAAGAGGAATAGAGAGACAGACGCGTAACGAAAATGGATTTTCCTCGCAATATTAATGGGGGAAGCAAGAAGGCGACGGCTCGAGGGGGAGGCTCGAAGAATGGAAGAGAAAGAGCCGAAGGAGAAAGCGGAGGTGGAACGGAGAACATTTTAGCCGGACGATAAATAGTGTCGGTGCTCCCAACCTGATTTTATTTATATCGTTTATACTCCCCATTTCAGTCCGCGAATTGATATATGTCTCGCTCTTCGTCTCTTTTTTCGGGTATTCTCGCATTAAGTCTTGCCCGTTGAAACCTCATTTTTTTCGCTTTCGTCTCCGTTATCGTTTCGCCTCTGCCTCTTTTTCTGCCTCTGCCACTGCCTTCGCGCGTCTGGTGCCACTTATTTCGTGAGATTTCATTGGAGAGAAAAAAGAGAGAGAGAGAGAGAGACAAATATACAGACAGACAGACAGACAGACAGACAGACAGACAGACAGACAGAGAGAGAGAGAGAGAGAGAAAGAGAAAGAGAACGAAATTGTCTCGGTTACGTCGATACTACTTCAACCGTCGCATAATTCACTCGAATTTATTATCTGTCTTATTTATCTTCCTCTCAACATTTCTTTTATCGAGAGATATGAATCTGTCTATTTCAACTTGTTGAATAAATTTTTCTACCTTAAGGAAGATCGACGTATTATGATGCGATAATGATATATGCTAACTTCCTAATTTTTTCCATTTTCCATTCATGGAAAAAAAAAAAGCGGAATTTGGAAATAATAAGAGTACACTAGTTCCAATAAACTGATCGTTTATTTTCCCTCTTACGAGGTTTCTAACGAACGACTTTTGTTATTGAACGTTCGTACGTGAACGAGATGAGAGAAGGATCAATTTCGACGATGCACAAAGTCAAACGACGAGGCGATAACGAGATACCGAGCGTCAAAGGCGTTCGAAAGCATGTTACATTTACATACACCTTTTGGCTACGTTCTCTGTTCGTTCGAACATGTAACTGTTTCATTGGAATCAATGTAAAACTGATTTAAACTCATTAAGAATATGCGAAACGTTAAAACTGAAAAAAACGTGCAGAAAATAGAAGAATAAAAAAAAAAAGGAAAGGAAAGGAACGAAAAGAAAAGAAAAGAAAAGAAAAGAAAAGAAAAGAAAAGAAAAGAAAAGAAAAGAAAAGAAAGAAAAGCATATCTCCCTTCGTAACAAATTTATCATTCGAATACAATCGAGAATATCTGTCTATATATTTCTTGTCTTTCTCGTTGCCTATATTGATTTTCGATTACAGTTCTCTGACACTGTGACAGTTCCACGAATTAAACGAGATCGATCTTTTCAACTTACAATGTATTTTCCATGTTTTTAGATCTTCTTTTTTTTTTTTTCTGTACCTATCTATTTAACCATCCATCTAAATATCCTAACTCCTCCTACATATATAAAGTAGAAGCAAACTATTCCTTTACGATACTAAAACGAGGAGAATCGTCCTGGAAAAATATTGTCGTTCTCGTGAAACAGGGTTAATCGAATTCGATTTCGAAAACAGGATGCCTCCGATGTGCTCCTTCGTTCGGGGAAGAGAAGATCCGGGCATACGGACTAGTGCGTCGACATGAATAATTTGCGAGCCGATATCGGATCTCGTTCTTCCTTTTTTTTCCTTTTTATATCGTTTCACTCGTTTCGATAGTAAAGATCCCTTTAGATGGGAAGGAAAAGGATAACGTTTCTATGTATGTATGTATGTATGTAATGTGTGTTTGTGTGTGTGTGTGTGTGTTTATGTATGTATGTATGTATGTATGTGTGTGTGTGTGTATGTATGTGTAAGAGAAATAAAGATAGAGAGAATCGATTTAAAAAAATCGAAAAGGTCAAAAGAGAAAATACACGGATATAAATGATTTTGAACGTTTCATTAAAGATTCAA